>NC_073709.1:1152134-1153215 GCF_023634085.1 Falco cherrug
TCTCTTGCTGCTTCTCACCCTGCCCTGGCAGCCATGTGAGGCACAGCACAAATGTGCTGCTCCCTGCTTTCTGTGGTGAGAAAATTGACACAGCGCATTTGCAATCATACACAGACCCCCAAAGTCACCTTGAAAAAGTAAAAGTGCTGCACAGCTCCCCTGGAGAAGGTGCCAGGAAGGAATTCTCTTGCTGCTTCTCACCCTGCCTGGGCAGCCATGTGAGTCACAGCACAAAAGTTCTGCTCCCTGCTTTCTGTGGTGAGAAAATTGACCAAAACCTTCTGCACTCATGCAGAACCAGAGCTCTCTTTGTGAAAGTGCAGCGCTGTTCCCCTGGAGAAGGTGCCAGGCAGGAATTCTCTTGCTGCTTCTCACCCTGCCCGGGCAGCCATGTGAGGCACAGCACTAAAGTGCTGCTCCCTGCTTCCTGTGGTGAGAAAATTGACCCATCATGATTGCACTCGTAGAAAGACAAAAAAACACTCCTTGGGAAAGTGCAGCAGTGTGATGTATGAATTCACTAAGCCTTGTAGTTAAAATATAACGAATATAAGAAATATATCGTCATGAAGCTAGTAGTTGCACAACAAAAGCTGCTGTGAAATTCTCTGTACAGCCCTGTACCAAGCTAAGAACTTATATTTACTCAAAGAATGTAGGTATGGTAATTAGGTCATGTAACCATAGTCTGAAAGAAATAATTAATGAAATAATTAATGAAAGGAGTCTGTTTCTCTTTCTTTAACTTCCTCTAACAAGGGGCCTGTTTATAAGTTATCTAGAGGGAGTGACTAAAAGAAACAAGCAGAAGAAACAAATGGTCGACAAGGACATAAATTAAATCAATCTGGCGACCCAGATGGGACACCTCTCTGCCAGGCTGTAGGACCCGCTGGGGATAGGACTCCCTAGGGTACCCCCGGGATTTCCCAGAGGGACTCCTTGACTCAACGGATCACTGTGGTGGCAGACAAGGACCCCATTGCTGTAAGTGACGGTATTCTTTATTTTGGTTTGTTTGTTTGTTTGGTAGACTGGTCATTTGGAACTGCCCGTAAGTCAAAAGTTAAACTTCTGCAGG
>NC_073709.1:1153228-1155282 GCF_023634085.1 Falco cherrug
GAGAGGGCACTTACTCAACCTGTCATGACAATGAAGCAACATTTGAGGACTTACGAATTGGATATGCCAAAAATTTCAGCCTTGAAAACCATTAAGTGACCTGTGGAAATGCAGGCCTCCTTAGGACAACAGAAATACGCAGTACAAACATGCCTATGTTTCATTTTGCTTTCCAGTTCTAGTGGAAGCAAATCAGCTGTTCTGTAACATGCCGCTACCACCACAATCAGTTCTGGTGCTTAAACTGGAGTCCCACCGTTATAAATGCTGGTGAGCTGCTGGTCAGGCACTCTGCACAACAAATTTTTCTTTGGATCTCTCTTGGTGATCTCACCAGTTGCAAAACAGCCTAAAAATTGTATGATTCAGAAGACAGCAGTAAGTTCATGTTTTTACCCTAGTAGCTTCGTGAGGAGAATTCTGAATCCTATCGGTGCCTGGGAAGATTAAATTTAACCTCCCATTTTCTGGATTTTCTTGGGTGTGAAGGAGGAAGAAGAGTTTGAGTTTAGTAAACATGAAGAGACTCTTGATGAATGTTCTAGAAGCCAAAGAGCTGTTCTACATTTTTTTTACTTTACCATCAAATGAAGAAACATGGGGTTCTGCCCCCCATAATAATAACAACTCAAGCGTCATATAGCTGTAGAGATGACATTTGAAGTATTTAAGTAGAGTCTAAAAAATGAGGCAACAGAACAGGAGATAAACTGCAAGCACAAAGAAATCATTGGGACCATGCCCACGCATTTCAGAAGCGTTATCAGCCAAAGGCCAGCCTTAGAAAAGCCTTTAGGTACCTTATACATCTGGTGATGTACACTTAGGAAACAAAAATAGAAAGAAAATCCCTTCATTTTAGTAAATAAGCAAAGGTATTCTTCAGAAATGCTAAAACCATGTGTTTGTACGCAATGTTGAGGGCTAAGCTGACAATGCCCCAATAGCACTCCGAAGGTTATTTCTATAGATAACCCCTTTTCCAGTAATGCACAGAAACAGCCCAGGAAATTCAGCGCCTCTGCAAACAGTAAGAGTAGATCCCAGGCAATATACAGTATACTCTCATTCCAGGTATCTGAGGTGTCTTTTATTTCACTATACCTATCTGTTCTCTTGTTAGATAAGAAAATTGTAATGATAAACATAAATGTTCCTGTGACCTTAAAGATGTAATAGCAACAACTCTTTGTTTTGACGGAGAGATGACTTCACGGTTGTAACAAAGAAAACAAAAGTCTGTTCAGCTCATGCGTTGGTATGATAAAGCCTGCTGTACTCAGAGCCAGCTTAATGAACCTTGGACACAATCAGTCCTCACTTAATAGCAGGTCTCCGTTTAGTGTGTTGACAAGAGATGCAAAGTCAACAAGTTTAAATCTTCCCTGAGCAGTGGGTTTTGGTTCATAATTACCTGGTGAACGGAGCCTGGTGGTTGTTACCGCTGATCTCTTAGGGGATGAGACAACAGGCCTGTTAGCATCCTGACCTTTTTGTACTTCTTTCTTCACACCTTTAGGGGAAAAAAAAAAAAAAAAAAAGAAAAAGGTAGAAAGAAACCCGTTTTATAATTCTGTTTGCAACTGTGCAGAACTATGTCACTAAGATACATACCAGAATGGCAAAATACCAGTATTTCATCCATGCACACCCTGGGCTTTGCACAGAATGATACTACACAGTACTTCTGTGTTGGATATCAACCTGCCCCTTCTGCAAGCATGACTGTGTGCATGTGGCTGAGCTGACACGCACAGCACTAAAGAAGGTCAGAAGGTGCCTTACACACTATCTGGGTTCTCCAGCCACCTGCACGGTGGCAAATGCCATTAAGGCACAAACAGCTACATAGGTAGCCCATCCTATCTGTTCTGAGCTCTGTGTTCTCTCTCTTTACCTTGCTGTGCATCCTCATCCTGGGCTGGAGGAGAAGCTGAGTAGGACTATGCAAAGCTGACTGAAGTTACCTGCAGGGCCCTGCTCTATCAGCTTCTTCTCCAGGTTAGGAAACGGCCTTTTCTGGTGGCCAGCTTTCCCAAGAGGGTCTCACACAG